>NC_059425.1:7024091-7042407 GCF_021028975.2 Sphaerodactylus townsendi | reverse complement strand
AACCGGGTTTGATTCCCTGCTCTGCCGCCTGAGCTGTGGAGGCTTATCTGGGAATTCACATTAGCCTGTACACTCCCACACACGCCAGCTGGGTGACCTTGGGCTCGTCACAGTTTCTCGGAGCTCTCTCAGCCCCACCAACCTCACAGGGTGTTTGTTGTGAGGGGGGAAGGGCAAGGAGATTGTGAGTCTACTACAGGAGAGAAAGGGGGAATATAAATCCAAACTCTTCTTCTTCTTCTTCTTCTTCTTCTTCTTCTTCTTCTTCTTCTTCTTCTTCTTCTTCTTCTTCTTCTTCTTCTTCTTCTTCTTGCTACTTGAGAAAATGTGACTGGAACATTGTTTATAATCCACCCCCCCTTTAATAATTCCTCTATCTTTTTCGTTTTCATCATACTCTTCCTCAAGGATACCTAGGGCCTTTACTCTCATGTCACAATAACGTGGCAGGCCAGGTGGAGAGGGATTGACTCGGCCACAGACGTCCAACGTGCTTCATGCGGAGTGAGGAAAGTATTTTTTAATTCTTTAAAAACTGGTATTTCTAAATTGACGTCCAAGACGTGCACAAAGACAAGTTCACCGACTTTTAAGGTGTTTCATATAGATTCCCGGTTTCTTCTGAATATTAGGCCAAACCCCCCACATTTTCAACACTTGGCCATCAAGCGGCAAAATGAAATTAAATCTTTAGCATCAATAATAATTTTTTTTGTTCATTTTTTTCTATTGGATTTTAATTTAACTTCCCTTCGCCTTCAGAAACCACTAGGCATTTATCTATTTCTTTATTTTGTTTTACCTAGGCTAGGGGTGGCCAACCAATGGTGCTCCATATTTTCACGGACTACAATTCCCATCAGCCCCTGCCAGCATGCCCAATTGGCCATTGTCAAGTCGGTGTCATGTGGCATAATGGTTAGAGCAGTGGTGGCGAATCTATGGCACTCCAGATGTTCATGGACTACAATTCCCATCAGCCCCTGCCAGCATGACCAATTGGCCATGCTGGCAGGGGCTGATGGGAATTGTATTCCATGAACATCTGGAGAAGAAGAAGAAGAAGAAGGAGAAGAAGAAGAAGAAGAGGAGGAGGAGGAGGAGTTTGGATTTATATCTCCCCTTTCTCTCCTGCAGGAGACTCAAAGGGGCTTACAATCTCCTTGCCCTTCCCCCCTCACAACAAACACCCTGTGAGGTAGGTGGGGCTGAGAGAGCTCCGAGAAGCTGTGACTAGCCCAAGGTCACCCAGCTGGCGTGTGTGGGAGTGTACAGGCTAATCTGAATTCCCCAGATAAGCCTCCACAGCTCAGGCGGCAGAGCTGGGAATCAAACCCGGTTCCTCCAGATTAGATACACGAGCTCTTAACCTCCTATGCTGCTGCTGCTCCTCAAGGAGAGCTGGCAGCCAAGCAGGGACAGAATCTGCCCTCCAAAGCTGAAATTTCGTTGCGAGGAACTGGTCTGTGTTGTCTGGAGATCTGTTATAATTAGAGTTGCCAACTTCTAGGCGGTGGCTGGAGCTCTCCTTGGGATTTCCAATTATCTCCAGGCGACAGGACAATAGTCCACTTGGAGACAATAGACCACTTGGCATTATTCCTTATTGAAACCCCACCCTTACCCAAACCCTGCCAGCAGGGGGTCATAGTTAAGAGGAGGTTGACTCTAATCTGGAGAACCAGGTTTGATTCCCCACTCCTCCACATGAAGCCTTGGGCCAGACATAGTTTTCTCCAAACTCTCTCAGCCTCACCTACCTTACCTTATCATCCAGAAGGTGTCTGTTGTGGGGAGAAATTTGTAAGCCACCTTGAGACTCCTTACGGTTGAGAAAAGCAGGATATAAATCCAAACTTCTTCCTCAGGCTCCCGCCCCAAAATCTCCAGGTATTTCCTTACCTGGAACTGGAAGTCCTTGGTGTAATTCTGGAAGAATCACAGGCTCCGTGTAGAAGTTGGGGACAATTTGCTGAATGTCCGTGCGTTCTTCAAGCGGACAAAAATATTTACTTTAAGTTTGGGGAGGGATGTTTTCCGTGGGTTAATCACACACAGTTGTTTGAGGTAGATCTGTGTAGGCTTTTTTTCTTGTGGTTGAAATAGATCTTGCTTGTGCAAATGAATGCGACGTGTTGAAACAGCGAAGGTCTGCCTTCAGAATAAACTTCTGAAACTGTGGGGTGGAGGAAACTGTTGGACGAATCACAGAATCATAGAATTGGAAGAGACCCCCAAGGGCATCCAGTCCAACCCCCTGCCCTGTAGGAATATACAATCACAGCACCCTTGGAAGATGGCCATCCAGCCTCTATCTAAAAACCTCCGAAGAAGGAGACTCGGCCACCCTCCGAGGCGGCGTATTCCACTGTAACAAAATGCAGCACCAATGCAAAATACCTATGGGTATTTTGCCACAGTAGCAGGCATCTACATCTATAGGAGCAGCAGGGGCGTAGGAGGTTAAGAGCTCATGTATCTAATCTGGAGGAACCGGGTTTGATTCCCAGCTCTGCTGCCTGAGCTGTGGAGGCTTATCTGGGGAATTCAGATTAGCCTGTACACTCCCTCACACGCCAGCTGGGTGACCTTGAGCTAGTCACAGCTTCTCGGAGCTCTCTCAGCCCCACCTACCTCACAGGGTGTTTGTTGTGAGGGGGGAAGGGGAAGGAGATTGTAAGCCCCTGTGAGTCTCCTGCAGGAGAGAAAGGGGGGATATAAATCCAAAACTCAACTCAACTCAAACTCAACTCATCTAACTATCCCACTCACCCCTTTTGATATCACTTTCTAGAACTAACAGATTGCCTTTCCCAACTGCCTCATTTTAGGTTCTCAAGGATGGGAATTAACCGGGATTCCACAGAGTGTCACAAACCACGGACCTGCCCCCATTTTCTTCCTCCATTCGTTCTCAAAATGTATTTTTCCCATCAAGGGCTTTGGGTTAACATTTTAAGAAGAAGAAGGGTTTGGATTCATATCCCCCTTTATCTCCTGTAAGGAGACTCAAAGGGGCTTCCAATCTCCTTTCCCTTCCCCCCTTACAACAAACACCCTGGGAGGTGGGGGTGGGGGCGCTGAGAGAGCTCCAAAGAACTGTGACTAGCCCAAGGTCACCCAGCTGGCATGTGTTGGAGTGCACAAGCTAATCTAGTTCCCCAGATAAGCCTCCACAGCTCAAGTGGCAGAGTGGGGAATCAAACCCGGTTCTCCGGATTAGAGTGCGCCTGCCCTTAACCACTACACCACTGCTGCTCCTTTCCTGCAGAACGACAAACCTAAGTGTACCTCCCTGCATTCACGCATAATATCCCCTTGCCCTCTGCCTGGGGTTGCCGACCCGCAGATGGTGGCAGGATATCTGGCTTTACCACTGATATCCAGGCGACAGAGATCATTTAACCTGGGGAAGATGGTGGCTTTGGAAGGTGGAGTCAATGGCATTATACCTCATTTAAGTCCCTCCCCTCTCTAAGCTCCGCCCCCCTCAGGCTCCACCCCCAAACATCCAGGTATTTCCCAATCCAGAGCTGGCCCCCCACAGTGCCCGTCTTCTCTTCCTTTCCTTTCCTTCCCTTCCCTGTTCTGTTGTGTCCTTTTGCTGTTCTCCCCACAGCCCACCATTAAAAATGCAAGATTGAAAGCTCTTTGGGGCAGGGACCTACCCTTTCTTTGTTTGCTGATGTTTTTGTTCGATTCACCCACTTTTCAGCAGGGCAAGGTTAAAAAATAGTAAAGCCCCCAGCCTACTCTTAGTTGATTTTTTTTAAAAAATATGGAAAACACCATAAAACGTTGTTGGACGTTGTTGCTTCAGAAACAAGCACGAACAGATTGCTGGTCAACGGACCTCGCGAATCAGGTTCTGGGTGACGACTGCCTTAAAAATAGTTTGCAGCAGCCGCTGTTGATAATAATTATAATAATTAATAACAGGAGGACATCTGGAGGAGGGCAAATTGTTTATAGGCTGCCTGGACTTCTTCCGCAAGCTGGGTGTCCGGGCTCCTTGTGGGGCTGTACAGTGGGACCCCTGCATCTTGCTGCCAGCCCCCTGATCCCAAGGAGGGGAGTCCTGGGCAAGAAGGAGTTAACCCGCCTTTGTCGGTGATAACAGCTTTTTTTGTCATTGAATGAGGGGAAGGAAAAGCAACTCCGGCTGTGTAGATAAACCTTCGCTCCACCGCTCTGCTCATTCCGGCACCGTCTGGGCTACGGGAAGAAGGCAAGCGGGTGGCTCAGCGCAGACTGGAGAATCGGGGTGAGACCACACAGGGCAGCGGAGCTCAGACAGCCAGGGAGCTGGGAAAGTTGCCAGGAGCCAGGGAGAAGGGAAGTTAGATTTAGGGTGAGGGACTCGGCAGCTGGAGGGGACATTGGGGTAGTACGTGAAGGCAGATTTGGGGCATAGGGGGACAATCTTCGGGGGAGGGGGGTGGTTCCAGAGGTTCCGTCAGTTTGGGGAGCTAGGAGCATGCTCTCCAGAGGGGTGTGGCAGAGTTGGCTGTCCAGGGGTGGCAGCGAGGTGTGCCAGAGTCGGGCTCAAGCGAAACGCTTCTCTGCCAGTTCCGTGCGGGTCTAGAAAGGTGTTTTTTTGTGTGGAGGGCAGTCGAGGGTCGGAGTTGTTCCTGGGGGAAGATAAGAGGGAAGAGGCTGTGGAGGTGATTGGATTCTCAGTAAAGGTGTCTTGAAGTGTGCAAGGTTGGCAGTGCCAATCTGGTACATGTTTGGGGATGAGGGCCTGGCGCCAGCGAGGAGACACCAGAGGCGTGGTGCTCCCCGGGTCCAGGGGGCCACGGGCATATCCACCAGGAGAGCAGCCACGTGCAGGTCATGAGGTCATGTGGTGGCTACTAGTGGTCGTCTCCCAGGCGGGCGCGGCGGCCGGGGCCAACTTGACCATCGCGGTGGTGCTGCCGCAGCACAACACGACGTACCCGTGGGCTTGGCCGCGGGTCGGCCCCGCCATCCAGCTGGCCATCCACAAGATCAACAGCCAGCCGGACCTCCTTCCCAACTACACCGTGCAGTCCGTCTTCAACACCAGCGAGGACGACCACGGCGTCTGCTCCGACTCCGTGGCCCCCTTATCGGCCGTGGACCTCAAGATGGGCTACAACCCGGACGCCTTCATGGGCCCAGGCTGCGTCTACACTTCGGCCCCCGTGGCCCGTTTCACCAGGCACTGGAAACTGCCTTTAGTGACCGCCGGGGCTGAGGCAGTGGGGTTTGGAGACAAGGGCGAGTTCGCCTCGACCACGCGCACCGGTCCCAGCCACGGCAAGTTGGGCGAGTTCGTGGTTTACCTCCACGAGCACTTCAACTGGACCAGCCGGGCGCTTCTCCTTTACTGGGACAACAAGACGGACGACCGGCCGTGCTACTTTGCCGTGGAAGGGTTGTACGTGACGCTGCCAGACATGACTAACATCACAGTGGAGGAGAGCCCTTTTTCGGAGATGAACTACAGCTCGCTGATCCGGGACATCAGGAAGAAGGCTAGGAGTAAGTCCAACCTCCTTCAGCTAACCCCCTTCCCTTCCAGATTTTGTTTGGTAAAAAGAGACACCCCGGGTGGAATTTGCAGGGCTTGATCCTACTACCCGCTCCAGATGTGTAGAAGTTGGCAGTGGTTCACCCAGGGGCATACCGCGAAGGGGGACATACGGGGTCAAATGTCACCGGGCTGCGGCCATTTAGTCACATAGGGAGCAGAAAATCACCCCCCCACACCCCACACACACCCCCCTCCTGCAGCAGTGGCATAGTGGTTAAGAGCAGGTGTACTCTAATCTGAAGGAACCGGGTTTGATTCCCTGCTCTGCCGCTTGAGCTGTGGAGGCTTATCTGGTGAACCAGATTAACTTGTGCACCCCAACACATGCCAGTTGGGAGACCTTGGGCAAATCGCAGTTCTTGGGAGCTCTCTCAGCCCCACCCACCTCCCAGGGTGTTTGTTGTGAGGGGGGAAGGGAAAGGAGTTTGTAAGCCCCTTTGAGTCTCCTATAGGAGAGGAAGGGGGGATATGAATCCAATTCCTCTTCTTCTTCTGCCCCCCCCCCCAGTCCATACACTGACTTCAAGAACTGGTGCAAAAAAATTTGGTCATGGTGGGAGAGGGTAGCCGCCCATATGAGGGTGGGGTACGGAAAATTCAGATTTTGCACTGGGCTACATTTTTCCTAGACACGCCTCTGGCTTTACCCGAGGAGATAAAAGCCCTCTTTGTATGCTCAGAAACACTCTGTCCTTTATAAAACTGAAAGTTCAGGGGCACGTTAGACTTGCAAAACGTAGTCCTGTGGAAGGTTTTGTGATTCACGCTCGTGGTGGGGACGTATTTCGATCCGGAGGTTCCGAGGCCAAGAAGATGGCGTGGCGTTGGGTGGGTGACATTACCGAGATGTTTTAGATATAAATACTTTTCTGCCTGACGGATGAACACTTCGTACATCGGATGAAGCAAAGTCTGACTCACAAAAGCTTCTCTCGGAATAAATTTCATTCGTCTCTGAGGTGGCAAGCAAACCCTAGAATTGTGACATCTAGGATTTCACTCTGGGGTGACAGGAACCCTAAATTTCACCGCAAACAAAGCTTTCTCTCCTCCCCACCCCCCCACCCCCAAGCCCGCAATTCCCTCTGCCATCGGGTCTTCACCCAAACCTCAATCCTTTTCCAGAGCTAGGGCTTGTGAATTTCACAATGCTGGTGGGAGTATCTCTGACCGTATGCTGGAGACCTTTTCTTCTCCTTGGGGTACCCACAGCTGACATCCTCAATCCTGGGACGGACAAGGAAAACTTTTTAAGGTGACGGGCTGGATCGACACCGGTTCTTGCCGTAGCATGTTTCAGTTCAGAACTATCAAATCTGTAGCCTCCTCCTTACTACCCACCGGAATCATCTTTTCCAGGGGCCATCCCTTGCTTTCCACCCCAACAAGAAACTTCCCATTCAGTTCGGTCCCCAACTACCGTTAAATCCCCCCCCCCCGCCCCAATTCAGCCAGCCAGAATTCAACTGCAGATATGGCTGCCCGTTCCCTCTAATCTGGAGGAACCGGGATTTGATTCCCAGCTCTGCCGCCTGAGCTGTGGAGGCTTATCTGGGGAATTCAGACTAGCCTGTGCACTCCCACACACGCCAGCTGGGTGACCTTGGGCTAGTCACAGCTTCTCGGAGCTCTCTCAGCCCCACCTACCTCACAGGGTGTTTGTTGTGGGGGGGAAGGGCAAGGAGATTGTCAGCCTCTTTGAGTCTCCTGCAGGAGAGAAAGGGGGGATATAAATCCAAACTCTTCTTCTTCAACCTTGACTTATTGCCGGGCTTTCTCGGTGCTTCTCCTGCTCGACATTTTGGGGTGCCCCTTAGCACACATCATTTCTTGCTTTGGGGTCTGCGTGTGTTGGGGGGGGGGGGTGTATGGAAGTTCTCCCTAGCTCTTCCAAGTTGTGGGGGGGGGGGGATTTTATTGATTGTTCTCTTCCAGTGTGAAGGGGTTTTGTGTGTGTGGTCGGAACTACCGTGTTTCCCCGAATATAAGACAGTGTCTTATATTAAATTTTGCTCCCAAAGATGCACTATGTCTTATTTTCAGGGGATGTCTTATTTTTTCTGTGTTCTGTTCGTCGGGCATGTTTCCAAACAAAAACTTTGCTATGTCTTACTTTCGGGGGATGCCTTATATTTCGCACTTCAGCAAAACCTCTACTATGTCTTATTTTTCGGGGATGTCTTATATTAGGGGAAACAGGGTACTATTGATCAAGCCAACAAAATAGTGGACACCTTATCGCCACTTCCTGTTCGGCCCCCTAGATCACCAAAGGAGGGTACATTAAAGGGAAATTACTTCCTCCCTTTTCATGGGTATTTTCATGTATTAATTTTAGCCACACACAAAAATGCCAACTGTCTTTTTCAGTGAGGCCGAAAAATCCATCTTCCTGTTCCCAACAGTAGCCAGCCAGGTGATTTTTGGGAATTGCATAAGTAGGGCATGAAAGCACAAACTCCCCCCCTTCTCCATGACTAGTTCCTCGCACCTGGCATCCCGAGATACACTGTGCTGGAACAGAGAGGTTCCATTCATCTGTGCCGACTCGCCAAAAAGAATATAGAGCTCTCCCCCAACCCTGCTTCCAAGCAACATAATCCAGCAGCTATCTTTTACCACTCTGGCTGTTCTCTTTTAGTCTGTAGACATTGCGGATCCATCGAAGGTTGGGCGGCCAAGGGGGAATTCTGGGTACCCACTCGTGAATCGCTGCCAGGATTTCTTTGCCCTGAGATTCAGCCCTCAAACCCTTTTTCCGCCCAAGTGCCGAGCCATCCTGCAACCAAAGGGCATGCGTCTAGGCATGTGCAGAGTGCCGTTTCCCTGATCAGCAATATGCAGATGTTTATGGCTTATCTAAGTTTACCGAGAGGGGCTTCTTCCGGTCAAAATATCTCCCAGATGCCGGGAGGTCTGGCATTTTTTTTTGCGAGTGCTGTGGTATTTGTTTATTGAGCCAGTGTGTGGGCGGGGAGGTGTGGGCAGCTGGAGGGGCGAAGGAGTATTTTGGAGCTGGAGAGGATGCATTGAAGGGAGAGAAGGGGGTGTAACTTACTCAAACCGGATCAATCTTTGCGTTTTGGGTGTATGTTTGACACTGGGGCGCATCATAAACTTACGTAGATAGGTCAGGATATGTTAGTCTGTAGACGTAGACGAGGGCAGAACACTAGTAACAGCACCTTAAAGACTGACGAAGTTTACCCTGCCGGAAATTTTGTTAGTCTTTAAGAGCCGGCTGGACTCTTGCTTGATAAACTTAGGTGTTCGTCTTTAAATTAGGGGACCGTTCTGTGGAAGTTGTGTGTGCATGTGAATGAGAGCAGGAGTGAGACAGAGAATGGCAAATATTCGCAGCTGTAATATCACTTCACATTTGTATTTTCCAGTCATTCTAACGACAGCCTTGTCAGGTAGATCAGTGTTGCTTTCTCCACTTAATAGATCCGATGTCAGAAGCTAAGAAAAAAAATAATGGACTTGTTGAAAACATGGCTTAGATAACGGATTTGAAATTTTGTTTTTAAAAACTCGCAGACATCGTCATAGTTGTTCTTTCAACAACAGCCCTGAGAGGCAGGGCAATATAATGCCTGAGTAGTCTGGGGTTTGAGATGTCTGTTTACCATGAAGAAGAAGGAGGAGGAGGGGTAGTTTTGATTTATATCCCCCCTTTATCTCCTGTAAGGAGACTCAAAGGGTCTTACAGCCTCCTTTCCCTTCCCACCCCAACAAATACTCTGTGAGGTAGGTGGGGCTTAGAGAGCTGGGAAGAACTGTGACTAGCCCAAGGAGTGCACAAGGAGTGGCATGTGTTGAAGTGCATAAGCTAATCTAGTTCCCCAGATAAGCCTCCACAGCTCAAGTGGCAGAGCAGGGAATTAAACCTGGTTCTCTTGATCAGAGTGCACCTGCTCTTAAACACCATGCTGGCTCTCAGTATGTACAGCTGAAATGAGACTTGACATAGGGGCGGGGGGCAGGTTCAGAGTCAGCGTGGTGTAATGGTTGCCGCCAACTCTAATCTGGTGAACTGGATTTGTTTCCCCGCTCCTACACATGAAGCCTGCTGGGTGGCCTTAAGCCAGTCCCTGTTCTCTCAGGACTCTCTCAGCCCCACCTTCCTCATAAGGTGTCCGTTGTAGAGCGGGGAAGACTGTTATAAGTGGCTTTAAGACTCCTTAAAGGTTGAGAAGAGCAGGCTATAAAAATCCAAGCCTTCATAGCTTCCTCGCTTGGCCTCTTCCAAAGCCAGCTGATAACACATCTTGATTTATTGCCTTCTGCCCTTTGGTCAGAGGAGGCAGGCGGGGTGGTTCTTACACATGATCTCACTGCATCCGAAATGTCCGTGGCGCACACATGTAGCAGTCCAGGGATCCAAAAATCTGCCTTCGGATGATTAATGCCCAAAATGCCGAGGGCCAAGGTTGTCTGGAAACCGGCTTTCAAATGCGGGAACCCTGTCCCATAACCCTCAATCAATAGGGGGGGGGGGCTGAGGGGCTGCGGGGTCGTGGTTGTAGGATTGTCAACTTCTAAGTGGGATATTGAGATCTCTTGGGATTACAACCAGATGACAAAGCTCAGTTCCCCTGGAGAAAATAGCTGCTTTGGAGGGTGGGGACGAGGTCTATTGCATTATACCCTTCTGAAATGCCCCCCCCCCCCCCGTCTGCTTCCTCGCATCTTTAGGAATTTCCCAACCTGAAGATGGTACTCTTGAGTAAAGGGCATTCTGCACCTGCTCAGAAGACACCTGCCTCTTTAGAGAACCAACATGGTGTGGTGGTTAAGAACAGGTCCACTCTAATCTGCAGAACCGGGTTGGATTCCCCGCTCTGCCACTTGAGCTGTGGAGGCTTATCTTGGGAACCAGATTAGCTTGTTCACTCCAACGCATGCCAGCTGGGTGACCTTGGGCTAGTCACAGTTCTTTGGAGCTCTCTCAGCCCCACCCACCCCCAACCACCTCACAGGGTGTTTGTTGTGGGGGGAGGAAAGGGAAAGGAGATTGTAAGCCCCTTTGAGTCTCTTTACAGGAGAGAAAGAGCCACGTGGGGTAGTGCTTAAGTTCTTGCACTGCCACTCAGACGGTCAGGAGTTCGAGCCCCCTGTGGGTCAGATATCCTGGCAGCTGGCTCATGGTCAACTCAGCCATCCATCCATTCCTTGGTCGGTAAATGAGTACCTAGCTAGGGGGTAAAGAATAGCCGGGGAAAGCAATGGCAAACTACCCCACAAGAACGGCTTGCCTATGAAACCACTGCTTGCATAGTGATTAAGAGTCGGTGCACTCTAATCTGGAGAACAGAGTTTGATTCCCCCGCTCTGCCACTTGAGCTGGGGAGGCTTATCTAGTGAACTAGATTAGCTTGTACCCCAGGGTCGGACATGACTGAAGGGGAAACTTTACCTCTACAGGAGAGAAAGGGGGGATATAAATCCAAATTCTTCTTCGTTTCCTTCTTTTTTATGTTACTTCTGAGAACCAGGAGTGGGTTCAATCCAACGGGGTCTGGATCCATCTAAACCCTGGGGTCTCGAGGACTAGGAGTATGTTCTCCACCCCAGGTGGGATCTCTGCCGAGGCCCAGAGAACGTCACAGGGCCCACATCTGCCTGAGTTGACTTAATCATAGAGGGTGACAACGGCGTGGGGCAGAGTTCCTCCTGTGATGCATGCGGGAGATTTAATAGCAACAGGGGTCCCGACCTTGGATGGATGTTCACCGCAGTGCAGTGTGATAACAGCTGGAAAAGGAACAACAAGACATCTCCGCAGAGGGGTGTGGGTTTTGGAATAGGTTTGAGGTTTCTGAAGGGGCCCATGTTTAAGGAAGGGCTTGGCTGCAGCGTCTATTTTTTAAAAACGTGGCTGGGATTGTTGATGGGGGATAAGTGGAAGGTCAGGGACTCTGCTGGCGGCCAGCAAGCTCAGCAACTCTGGGGAAGGGGACTTCATATTGAATGTATCCTGTGAGAGCCAATGGGGCATTGACAGGGTACAAATTAGGGTAGAAATCCCCACACCCCATGAACTTACTGCATGCCTGTCAGGGTGGTATAGTGGTTAAGAGCCGGTGCACTCTAATCTGGAGAGCAGGGTTTGATTCCCCCGCTCTGCCACTTGAGCTGGGGAGGCTTATCTAGTGAACTAGATTGGCTTGAGCACTCCAACACATGCCAGCTGGGTGACCTTGGGCTAGTCATTGTTCTCTCTGAACTCTCTCAGCCCCACCTACTTCACAAGGTGTCTGTTGTGGGGAGAGGAAGGGAAAGGAGCTTGTAAGCCTCTTTGAGTCTCATTACAGGAGAGAAAGGGGGGATGTAAATTCAACCCCTTTTCTTCTTCCTCTTCCTCTTCTTCCTCCTCCTCTTCTTCCTCTTCTTCCTCTTCTTCTTCCTCTTCTTCCTCTTCTTCTTCTTCTTCTTCTTCCTCTTCTTCTTCTTCTTCTTCTTCTGGGGGGGGGGGTGGGGGGGGGGGGGGGTGGGGGGGGGGGGGGGTGGGGGGGGGGGGGGGTGGGGGGGGGGGGGGGGGGGGGGGGGGGGGGGTGGGGGGGGCTTCTTCTTCTTCTTCTTCTTCCTCTTCTTCCTCTTCTTCTTCTTCTTCTTCTTCTTCTTCTTCTGTCAGCCACTCCATCTCTCCCCAGAGTCGCCAGGTTGGGGAAATTCCTGGAAATTTGGTTTGTGAAGCCAAATTGAAGGGAGAACCATGCCGATTGGAATTGCCAAGCCAAACTGGAGGGAGAACACATCCTTAAATTTCTGGCAAGAAGGGTGCAAGAAAAATGTTTTACAGAGTAACACATGCCAAAAAAAGGGGGGGGGCAGTTCTGTGACCTAAGAAATTCACTGCTGGAAATCCAACAAGGAGGCAGATTATAAAGAGAGAGAGAGAAAAGAGCAGACTGGACATGTGCGAAATGCCATTTCACGTGCACCCCAACTAGCCAATAAATCCACACACCAGTGTGGTGTCGCAATTAAGAGGAGGTGGATTCTAATCTGGAGAACCGGGTTTGATTCCCCACTCCTCCACCTGAGTGGCAGAGGCTTATCTGGTGAACCAGATGTGTTTCTGAACCCCTACATCCCTGCTGGGTGACCTTGGGCTAGTCCCAGTTCTTCGGAACTCTCTCAGCCCCACCGACCTCACAAGATGTCTGTTGTGGGGGCGAGGAAGGGAAAGGAGCTTGTAAGCCACCTTGAGCCTCCTTACAGGAGAGAAAGGTGAGGTATAAATCCAGACTTTTCTTCTTCTCTTCTAGCCCATGGAAGAGCTTGGACTAGCTCATCTGATTTAGTTTCAGATCTTGAGACAAGTAGGAGGGGGAGAGCTGCCAGGGTATAACCGAGCATGTACAGAGTGGCCCTCCTTTGCCAATGAGTAACCATTGTGTGCTCCAGTGTGGCAGGAGTTGGACTGGATGGCCTTTGAGGTCCCTTCCAGCTCTATAATTCTGTGATTCTATGATTCAGCCCACTGGCAGAGCCGAAGTGGGAAGAAAGGTTTGTAAAGCAAAGGCGTAATGGGCTGTAAAGGAAGCCCATCCCGTCCTGGAACATGTTGTTTGCAAAAACAGTACGCTGGCGGAGCAGTAAGCCGTGTTAATTAATGTCTGTTAATGATTGCGTGGAGCAAAGCAAGTACAATAACTCCAGACCAAATCCCCAGTCCGGAGGGTTCAGCCTCGGCTGTTCGTTTTGGGCGTGGAATCGGTTTGAATGTGTGTGTTTCTGCGTGTGTTTGTTTTAATTCATTTATTATACAAAAAAAAACCCCACACACACACCTCCCTGCCTTCATAAGGGCCCCGAAGGCAGCCGCAAACTGATTAAAAGGCACATAATAGACATCGCAAAAACATAATGAAAATCGTAAAATAAAACCCGTTAAAACGCTCGAAGCCAGGGCTCAAATACACACAAGCAAGTAATGCCAACCATTTAAAAATTGGGTGGGAAGGGAAGGGATCACTGAAATGAAACTAACAAAAGAAAAGTCCTTACCCACTGGCAAAATAGGGCAACAGAGAAGGGGACACACAAATCTCTCCGGGGAGAGAGTTCCCAGAGTGTTGGGGCCACGACAGGGAAGGCACTGTCTCAACGTTGGCATTCATTTGAACACATGCTCTTTGGCCCAATGCTAGGCTGACCAGACGTCCCGCTTTTGGCGGGACAGTCCCGCCTTCACACAATTTGTCCCGCGTCCCGCGGGTTATTTCCATTGTCCCAATTTTTGTCACAGGGCAGGAAATGGCAGCGCCCCAGAAGGCAGTGCAGCCGCCTACCCCCGTCCCGGGTTCACAAAGGTGACCATCTGGTCACATTACCCAATGCTTATCTGGCTGGGGGAGGGGAAATTTCTAAATTTAACATTTGGGCAATCTTACAGTCTCACTGTTTTCGCCTATCTCCCCCCTCTCCACTTTTTCACCTATTCATATTAAAGGTGTCTCTGAGCTTGCACCAAATGCCAAAAAATTGGCAACTGGTTCCTAAAGAGTAAACATAACTACTCTGTTTTTCCAAATATAAGACATCCCCTGAAAATAAGACATAGTAGAGGTTTTGCTGAAGTCCGAAATATAAGGCATCCCCCGAAAGTAAGACGTAGCAAAGTTTTTGTTTGGAAGCATGCCCGATGACCAGAATACAGAAAAATAAGACATCCCCTGAAAATAAGACATAGCGCATCTTTAGGAGCAGCAGTGGTGTAGGTGAGCAGCAGTGGCGTAGGAAGTTAAGAGCTTGTGTATCTAATCTGGAGGAACCGGGTTTGATTCCCTGCTCTGCCGCCTGAGCTGTGGAGGCTTATCTGGGGAATTCAGATTAGCCTGTACACTCCCACACACGCCAGCTGGGTGACCTTGGGCTAGTCACAGCTTCTCGGAACTCTCTCAGCCCCACCTACCTCACAGGGTGTTTGTTGTGAGGGGGGGAAGGGCAAGGAGATTGTAAGCCCCTTTGAGTCTCCTGCAGGAGAGAAAGGGGGGGGGATATAAATCCAAACTCTTCTTCTTTTTCTTCTTCTTCTTCTAGGAGCAAAAATTAATATAAGACACTGTCTTATTTTCGGGGAAACACAGTATGTTTAAATATTTGAAGGGATGCCATGTCGAAGAGGGAGCAAGCTTCTTTTCTGCTGCCTCAGAGACTAGGACACGGAGTAATGGATTTCAGGGGCAGGAAAAGAGATTCCACCTAAACATTAGGAAGAAGTTCCTGACCGTCAGGGCTGTTTGACAGTGGAATTCACTGCCTCTGAGAGTTGAGGAGTCTCTTTCTTTGGAGGTTTTTTAAACAGGGGCTAGATGAACATATGTCAGAAGTCCTTTGTGTGTTCCTATATTGCAAGAGGTTGGACTTAGTGGCTCTGGTGGTCTCTTCTGACTCTATGATTCTAACGGAGCCTCTGTCCCAGGCAAGCCAAGACTACGAAATTCCTGAGGCCCTGGTCAAATAACTAGGCAAACCATATTATTTCCTTTCATAGGATTTTTGGGTTAGGTTTGAGTGACGTGAGGAGGCCCAGGGGAAGTCTTTCTCTCCGTCTGAGGGCTCCAGTTGGCTCTTGGATGCTGTGGAACTCCCGTGCTGCTTCCATAAACTTTCTCCCTGGTTTACGGCGGCATTTTTGTGGTATTTCACTGCAATTGTGAAACTAACTGCTGAGGAGACTCCTCCTGCTTTAGGATTCTCCCAGAATAGTAGGGTGGTCAAATCCGGGCTTGTAAATTCCTGGAGATTTGTAAAAAAATATATTTTTATTTTATTAAATATCTATACAGCAATGCAGATATTAAATATCTATACAGCAGGAGCAGCAGTGGCGTAGGAGGTTAAGAGCTTGTGTATCTAATCTGGAGGAACCGGGTTTGATTCCGCGCTCTGCCGCCTGAGCTGTGGAGGCTTATCTGGGGAATTCAGATTAGCCTGTACACTCCCACACATTCCTGCTGGGTAACCTTGGGCCAGTCACAGTTCTCTCAGAACTCTCTCACCTGCCTAACAAGGTGTCAGGAGCAGCAGTGGCATAGGAGGTTAAGAGCTCGTGTTTCTAATCTGGAGGAACCGGGTTTGATTCCCAGCTCTGCCACCTGAGCTGTGGAGTCTGGGGAATTCAGATTAGCCTGTGACTAGCCCACACATGCCAGCTGGGTGACCTTGGGCTAGTCACAGTTCTTCCGAGCTCTCTCAGCCCCACCTACCTCACAGGGTGTTTGTTGTGAGGGGGGAAGGGAAAGGAGTGTGTAAGCCCCTTTGAGTCTCCTACAGGAGAGAAAGGGGGGATATAAATCCAAACTTTTCTTCTTCTTCTATACCACCCCTCTTTTCTTGGACTGGGGGCCATTTCCAGCAATAATATATGCATCATAAATACAACAACTATAATTATTTATAAATTTAAAATTTAAATCTATGCGAAAATATGATGAAAACATCCACTTTTGCTGAACCGCTAACATGGCTAGCCCTCCGTCTTCAAAAGGGGGCAGATAAGAACAAATCCTGTTATCTAAAAATGGGGTGGTCGCGGGGGGCCATGGAGGGCCGACCTGGGGGGGAGGGTGGGGTTTTGGGAGGACAGGGGATCCCTCTGGGCCAAAATAACACCTCCTAATCAGCCATTTTTCTTCAGGGAAACTGTAGTCTGGAAATCAGTTGTAATTCCAAGTGGTATCTAGACCCTACTTTGAGGTCAACAACTTTATGGGGCAGCAGAATAGGAAATCCACCACAGGGTCTGCCCCGCTTTCCTTGCCCCTCACATGTACACACACCCAGAGGTGGGATCCAGCAGGTTCTCACCAGTTCCCGAGAGTGGGTTACTAATTATTTGTGTGTGCCGAGAGGGGGTTACCAATTGGGTCCGCTTTTCCGTTAGAAATCCCATTAGGTCCAAAAATCATCAAGTCCTGTTGTTTCCTGTGTGGCTGGTTAGCGAAGGTAGAAAACGGGATCATTCTCCCCGTTGGGCTGTTTTCAAAACATGTTTTAGAAATATGGTCAAGTTCCTTGTTTCAGGAAAGTGTCCTTCTTTTGATTTCTAGAAACAAAATTAAGTATTTGAAAGTATTAAGTGTTTGACAGGCAGTCAATGAGAGGAGAAGTCGTTGTTTCTGTTGGCAGCAGACGATAGGACAGTGGTGGCGAACCTATGGCACGGGTGCCAGAGGTGGCACTCAGAGCCCTCTCTGTGGGCACTCGCACACAGAGTTCATCATGTGGGAGGGGGGTGGAAAATCACCCTCCCCCCCACACACATATCTAGGCTGGCCTAGGCATGATCCTTTACCTGGGAGTAAGCTCGGTTGCTGGCAATGGGGCTTGCTTCTGAGTAAATCCTCCTAGGATCGCGATTCACCCATTTGAAGCATTGCACAATTGCTTCACTAAGCTTACTCCTCAGTAACACGTGCCTCGGAGCCAACTGTTTTTTCTAAACTAAAACCTCAGTATTCAGGTTAAATTGCCGTGTTGGCACTTTGCAATAAATAAGTGGGTTTTGGGTTGCAATTTGGGCACTCTGTCTTGAAAAGGTTCGCCATCACTGGTGTATGATGACAGTACAGTCCTGATAATCGATTGCAAAAGGTGGAGAAAAAGCCCAATGAAGAAACCAGGCTCCGGTGGTGGGATTCAAATAATTTAACAACTAGTTGTTTACAAGAACCATTTTAACAACCAGTTCTGCCGAAGTGGTGTGAACCGGCTGAATCCCACCACTGAGTGGGGCTAAGAGAGTTCTGAAGAACTGTGACTAGCTCAAGGTCACCCAGCAGCAGAAGAAGAAGAAGAGGAGGAGGAGGAGTTTGGATTTATACCCCCCTTTCTCTCCTGTAAGGAGATTTAAAGGGGTTTACTAACTCCTTTTCCTTCGTTTCCCCACAACAGACACCTTTGAGGTAGGTGGGGCTGAGAAAGATCTGAAGAACTAGATCAGAGTCACCAGCATGAATGTTGGGCCCTTTCCGCACCACAACAGTGCGGGGGTGCATCGGCATATACAATGCCGACACACACACCCCCGGGACCATTCGCACGGACGGTCCCGGGAGGGTGGCAGGCGGCAGTGCAGCCTTCACACAGGCTGCACCGTCACTGAATACTTACCTCATCTCCTGGCTTCCTGCTCGTCGCAGAGGCCAGGGGACATGCCCCCACAGGCTGGAGCAACGGTTCTGGAGTCACAGGCCAGGGGGCGTGTCCCCTGGCCTCTGTGACAAGCCTGAAGCCAGGAGATGAGGTAAGCGTTCAGGGATGGTGCGGGGGAAATGGCGCCTTCCAGCCACTGCCATTCGCATGGCAGCGGTTGGAAGACGCTGCTTCTGAAAAACCTTGCTGGGGGAGTGAGGTTTGGAAGAAGCGTCTTCGTGCTGCTTGGGGGTTGCAAGGCCGGCGATGCTGAGATGCAGCAGCGGCAGCCATGCGAACCCCTCCCCAGGGATGCTGTTTTTAGTGTCCCTGGGGCGCTCTTTACCGCCCATGCGGAAAGGGCCTAAGAGTGGGGAAACAAATCTGCTTCAACTGTTAAGAAACCGCCACTGATGTGGAGAAGTGGGGAGTCAAACCCAGTTCTCCAGATTAGAGTCCACCTGCTTTTAACCACTATATTACTATGGGGCATGCTTTCAAGATTCAAATGCTGCCCCCCCCCCACCTTATGATGCATTCTGGTCCTGACAAGAAGTGTCTTTTAATTCAATTATTTCTTAATAAACATACTTTGGATGACATTGTATA